>NC_139224.1:175128583-175161083 GCF_055691185.1 Crinia signifera | reverse complement strand
CATACTAAAATGTGCAATTATCCTAAAGACTTATGTAATAAAAAAACACAATATAGTGAAGGAAAATATCTGCTCTCTTCTATTTGTTATTATATGAGCACCAACCTGGTGCGGACGTAACCTATCTGTACGGAATCTGACGCAGCTACAGGTAGGACAAACAATGGAACCGCTGTTGTCAGTTGATTTAAAAAGAGAAAAAGGGGACAATGGCTTAGTAGAAATTAAATTGTAGCCAATGTAGCGAGCTCTCTTGTTGCAGACGATAAATGTGTATATGGGCAGACCACACAATGTCAGATGTAAACTGCTGTAGTGGACTTTGGAATCCTCCATTTTGAACTGAGTGACTTCCTGCCGCACCCCCGCAGAGATCTCACCAATGATATTATTATGTAGGATGTAAGGGGGAGGGGGTTCCTTTACCAGCACGGTCATGTAGTTCCCATGTTAAGCGCCTGCTTCTATTCCACCGACTGCATTATGTTTGGCACTTCAGTATAGGATAGCATCTATATATACAGTATGAGGGGTTTGTGCGCAGGTAATTCAATATCTCCGCGGTAGGAATTGAATTACCTCCATCTCATTTCCGGTCCATTGTCTGCTGCAGGAATTATTTGATTCTGATCCAGATAAACCCATCCGCTACATGCACCGGTGATGGACCAATAAACTGATTTGGGCAACTACCATTCTGTACATCCATACTTTGAGTCACGGATGGGATTGTCAGTTGGCATGCTGATCCATGTAGTGCCATATTATCACATTGTGGGGGGATTCCGCCATAAAGTTTACCAGCCATGTATGTCTCATAAACCGGAAATCTGCAGCGCACAGAGAGGCCGCCGCTGCGCTCCTACTCCGCCAAGTAGCAGAAGATTACAGACTTTTATTAATAGGTGACAATACACTGAGGCCTTGCTGTAGCCCCAGCACACCAATGACTAACAAACCCCAAATAACTGGTGAGTAGTAGTCCCCTATTCAATACTGTACATGTGCATTCTGGAACTTTTAATACCACAAGCGTAAGCCAAACAATTTCCGTCTTCTATAAAAGTAACAGATATCTGTAGTCAGCCCGGCAAGGCATGCTGGAATCTATAGTTGCACCATCAGTGATCAGTCACATAGATAACACGTCCTCTCTCTGCAAAAGGCGGTTAGCCGGTTTTGTACCCATTAACCTGCCCCCTCTGGAAACACAAATGTGACCCCCCCATCCCCCAGTCGATTTGGCAGGGGAACCGCTTACAGGTTTTCCAAAAGGGGCAAAACACCCATAAAAAGGTTTAATTTGATGTGTAAGCAGGAAAGCAGAATAAACGACAGGAACGGGCTGAACAGCGCAGGCCCTCTGAGCACCTCACCAACACTTCACTGGACGGATTATACCTTTAACAGCCCAATTAGGATGAAAGATGTCTGTGTAAGTTCTGACAAAATGCAAAGTTTCTGTACAGTGCCACAATGTGACAGTCACACAGTGTTACAATGTGAGGGGCTTTCCACCATGAGCTCATAACTAAACAGGACGCGAACCAAACCCCCCCCCCCCCCCCCAAAAAAAAAAAACTTTCTAGAGCATATGAACTCCTGTAATGAGTGGAACTTGTGTTATATGTTTAATTGCCTTAAAATATGACCCCGGGCATGCATGCCAGCCGTCCCGCAGCTGCGGGTGTAAGCAGCAATATTCCCAGCTGATTAGTCAGCACTTCACACGTATTGGAACTGTGACAAGAGATAGCAGCCACATATTAGATCTGGCCAGTGTCGTGAACTCTGAATTTCGCTCTAATTTGCAATTGTTAATCACTGGTTAATTACACTGGTAAACAGATAAATCTGCTGCAAACTCTGCCTGAAAGGGGAATGAAGTAATATTATCGTAACAGGAGCTAAAACAGGCGCGGATGCCAGAGGGCGCGACCGCAAAACAAATCTGCAAATATCTGTGCGCAGCAAACGGCAATTCTCAAACATCTGCTAAAATGTAGACTATGGTTATATGCCACTGTGTATACCACACACACACGCACGCACACACGCACACGTAATATTATATAATAAAATATATCCACACACACAAAGTCCACATGGATGGTAAAGTACAGAAAATGTGTATAAAAAAATAAAAAAAAACCACACCCACGTTGACCATTTCATGTGTCCACCATTGACATGTCAACCTAGTGTTCATTCTAACGGATTCGCTATGAAATCCAGACGGGGTCAAAATCCAGAATGGGTCATAAAACCGACAAGGACAAAATCCCGACAAGGACAAAATCCCGACAAGGACAAAATCCCGACAAGGACAAAATCCCGACAAGGACAAAATCCCGACAAGGACAAAATCCCGACAAGGACAAAATCCCGACATATAGAATGTACAGGTGAAACAGTCTACACGACTTTCCGTCGACAGGTCGTACGGTCAACATTGGTTTTTTCACTGTTTGACCAGAATGTCAACACAGTCGACATGGACACAGTTGGAAGTGAACCGCAGCCCCTCACATCGCTCGGCACACTATTTTATTCTCCCACCACACCCTAATGGATGGTAGGGCAGGAAATACCACCTGTCGGCACATGTCGGGTTAAAAAACAGTGAAAAAACCCATGTCGACCACGCGACCTGTTGACCAAAAGTCATGTTGACTGTTTCACCTGTACATTCTATATGTCTGTATTTTGACCTTGTCGGGATCTTTAATGTTAGTATTTTGTTCTTGTAGGTATTTTAAATGTTGGGATTTTGACTGCATCCCCATTCTAGCACCATGTATCGCTCTCTGCTGTGGTGATTATTACACAGTGTGGTCTGCAGATCAGGCATATTATGTCATGAAAGGGGGGAGCGGGACACTGACAGTGTCAATGTCGATATTAAGGACAAAAAACAATCATGACTCATGTCAACCTTTTCACTGTCAACCAAGCCATTGCGGATCTAATGCCAGTGTAAACCTTCCAATCCTGTTGACATATTTTGTGTGTCAACCTTACGCCCCATACCCGGCATTAGAAAGTGCGGTTACTTAGGAGATTGTATACATCAGACGTTCTCCCGATGGTTGCAGTCACCGGCAGGCTTTAAGTGGCATGATGATTTTTTTTTCTTCAAAAAACAGTTTATAATATTTCCATTTAGGAACACAGCTGTAAGGAACGTAAGGGCACATTGTATTCTGCAGCCAGAACATCAGGTACAAAGGGTTCTGTTCACAAATAAGAGATTGTACATGGCAGCGCTACTGTTCTAGGTTGTACTGTGCTGTAAATAACAAGCAGCACAATCCAATAGAAAGGTAATGAATGCAGTGTATAGAAACATCAGACATACAATGTACGACTCGGGCGACTGGGCCAAGCGACGCACGCAAGTGGCAGAACGCCTACCGCAGTTCCCGCGGTCCATACAGACAGGGCGATGAGGTCGGAGATTATTTCCTGGGGAACTTCACTAATATTTCCCATAATAAGGATTTCAGTCAGATGGGGTCTCGTCGCTGGCTTCATTGAGCGGACCCCCACAGTAAATAGCGCCAAGACTTCAGAAATCGCCTTTTTCGCTAACACACTAAAACTGTGCACCGAACCATACAGAGCTGGTTCCCGGCGAGTTCAAGCTCTTGAGCCAAATAGCACTCATGGAATGTCTTTTTTAACTAATAATATTTATACAGCGCATTTTCTCCAATAGGACGCAAGGCGGTTACTTTATAACATTTACCGTTATTATTGAGGTACACACTGAGGTATGCTTACTAACGAATGTACACTTGTGTGGGCCAATATCCGGTTATTTCTTGTATATTCGTTTCTGCAAAGACGCTTTAAGATGATTGCAACAAATGTGGCCTTGAGTTATCTGTATGAGTAAAACTATTCTTCACCAAAGCACAAGGACGCCATAAACACACACAGCAATGAAGTGGTAACGCACAGTACGGGTCGTTAACAGAGTATGCCTATAGCACACTCTGGTCTATACCTCCTGAAATACAGATGAATGTGCTAGAAGAAACAACCCAGACAGGAAAGAACTACATGGCTTTTGAAAGGTGCAGGATGCTGTAATGAACAGTGTGTGTGTTATATACACACACACACACACGCATATAAAAGTAGAGATATGCCTTTTGCATTTAGGCCTAGTCATACTATGCCATGGTGCGACTTCGTAGTCGCCGGGTGTCATCTTTTGCAACTTTTTCAGTTAACTAGTCTTATGTTTAATCTGGATGCACAAGCAGCTTCTGCGGAGCAAAATGATATGGAGCATGCTTATATTCAGTGTGAGCTGTATCTGCATAAGAAATACTACATCACACGGTTCTCCTGGAAATCACTGTAACATTGCATTGTGCTACAGCTGCAGCCTCACACAGAACGCAGGCATGCAGCCGCACACAGAACGCAGGCATGCAGCATGTCATTTTACTCAGAAGCTGCTTGTGCGTTGCTGTTTTGCAAATAAGACTATTTAATGGAAAATGTCACAAGAGACACCGGGTGCTAGAGTCCCACAGCTCACACGTTATGTATAATGTGACTCGTACAGCATGGAGGATAGGTGTATGTGAACACATCTGAAGGAAGGGGTTACAAAGCCGGATTTCTTATTCGAGTTGCATTTTTCATTAAGGAAACAAGAAGAAAGAGGAAAAACAAAAGGGCATTCCCGCATTCAGCGAATACAATCCCCCTCCGCACCTACAGAGAAACACAGTTACTCCAACGCGACCTTGCGGGACCGTGTTATTGTTCGCCAGCGGCAATTAATCAGCAGAGAATTTGGTTATTTTTATTACTCCGTTGCCCAAAGTCCCAGGAAACATTCCAAGTAGCAGCGGAGATAAACTGGGGCCTAGGTCACCACTTAATGCTGCTTCCAGGCAGAGTCTCCCGGTAGCCATCACAATGGTATTCAGATTTGGAAGTGAAAGACCTTATGGTAATCCCTTCCTCTAATTAAATCAGAGAACGAAGAGTCTGAAGTGGTAAATAATAAATCACAAAGAATCCGCAATCTTGTCGCTATGGAAACCGATGTGCCGGCTGCCATAATTGCTGTGATCCGCACCTTGGCCTTCATGACACCGAGCCTGATCTTGCATTCTGGTCAGAGAGTGAGAAAGTAGCTCTCCTCGGCCTCTCCGGCAATCATGCAGCGCGCATTGAATGGAGGCCGACTGAAGAGGCGCGAGCGGACAGACAAGCGTTTCATTCAAGGCCATCTTGCTTGTGCCTGTAGGCAGTAATTAAATAGCATGCTGCAGCGCATTCACATCAAGGCCTCTACTGGTATCACCGCAGAGCTATGTTAGGGTGCCCTGGTGGAACGCAGGAGTTGTGTTTACCAAAAAAGGTTCTCGTTTGATGCCGGAAAGGTTCCCATGCCACTCACCTACCCCAACTGCTCCTGGCAGGAGCCACCCCCTATTCGCAGATCTCCGGCACTCATGCAGCCGCCATTTGCATTCCTGCCAGGCACTGTTGGGCGGAGGGGGCCACGGATGCACATGGCTCTCTGTTAATGCAATGCGGGGCCTGTTTTTGTATTGACACTAGCAAGCAGCTGCTTGTAAATGAACCACGGTCCCTGGGCTGCAGCCTATTTTTCTACACTTCTGTCTGACAAGGTCACTTGCTGGGGGGGGGATTTTATTTTTATTTTTTTTTGGGGGGGGGGGGGGGGGGGGGAGAGTTTTCAGCCTGCAGTACAAGTGTTATCACAAACTCCGTCTAAATGTTCCAGTTTTGTCAGGCGCGTATTCCTCGCAGAGCGAACCTGACTAGAACGAGTTTTCTCCCCCCTTCATCGAGAATACTTTTATATTATTTACATTTTCGGTAGCTAGAATATAACCTGGATTTAATTGCAATACAGGATTAGGGGAAAAACAGATTATTTTACACTGCGTGTCTGCAGCGCCAACCGAACGTTCCCACAGAGAATACATTGGCGTAATCTGATTGCACCTTACCTTTCCATGGAAGAAGGCCTGTTCACATGTATATGACAATTATCTGAAGGCTATGATTAAAAGCTTGGACTAAAAAAAAAAGAGCTATTCAGCGTCTTCCAGGAGCGATCGCGCGAGGGGGGTGGGGGGTGGGGGTGTTGGGTTAGGAGTCAGGTGTCTTTCACAAAAATAAAATCAGTTTACACATCAACAGGCGGTACTCCAGCTGCTGCAGAACATCCCAGCATCCCTTGCCACCTTATTGCCGTTAGGGCATGCTGGTATGTGCAGTTCCACTGCTATAAGTGCTCTGCGACGACCCGTCAATGGTTGCATACGTTTTGAACTTTCAAGTGCATTTATCAGCTGATCAGCTGCATAGTGCGCACTCAGCATAGAGTATTTCTATCCAACTGGTAAACCAGATTAATTGTATACTGTATACACGCAATACTGCATCGCTAAGAGAAATCTGACAGGTGTGTACCCGGCTTAATACTACGGACAATGTACACTCTGAGAATACAAGGGGAACATTTGTCAGGGGCGTGTCTAGGATATAGGAAGTCCGTGTACAAACTCAGTCTGGGCCCCTCCTCCCTGGCCAGCAGCGTTGCAGACTCTGGGCACTAGCAGTCCTGCACTGGCGTGAAACACCGGGAGCCACTGCACCATTTCCTGGTGACTTCTGCTGCGGGACTCGAGGGTACATATTGAAAAAATGGGTGCAGGGTGTGCGGTGTAAACCCCTGTACAAGGAGGCAGCCTCTTGATTACAAATGTTGGTTTTCCAGGGCTAAAACTTTTACGAAAAGATTACATTTATTAATATTCCGGTACTTGTGAGTTATCCGGGCGTCCGATTTGTAAATCGGGTCGGATCGGGCACATCGCATCGCATGCGACCATCGGATGCGATGCGATGCGATGCGATGACCCGATTTTTCCATAGGAATCAATGTTAAAATGGACTGAGTCCATTTTAACATGGAATTCAATGGGAAAAAGGGGTTCTTTTCATACCCCTACTATCCAAGTGGGCATGGAGTTGGATATAAACCTGTGGCGAGCGTAGCGAGCCACCGAGCCCGAAGCGTGGCGAGCGTAGCGAGCCCCGCGAGGGGACACAGAATACCGTCCCCTCGCGGGGCTCGCTACGCTCGCCACGCTTCGGGCTCGGTGGCTCGCTACGCTCGCCACAGGTTTATATCCAACTCCATGCCCACTTGGATAGTAGGGGTATGAAAAGGACCCCTTTTTCCATAGGAATCATTTTAACATTGATTCCTATGGAAAAATCGGGTCATCGCATCCGATGGTCGCATGCGATGCGATGCGATATCGCATCGCATCTGATTGTATGCCTTAACTTAAGGCATACAATCAAAAAATCGGACGCCCGGATAACTCACAAGTACCAATATTCCGTTTTCAGATGTTAGTAAATCCATGCCCCATCCATGTTCCAATAATGATAAAAATCGGTTATAATGAAAAAAAAAATTCAAAACCAACCTTTTAAATAATTAAGAATAAATAAAACTAGGACAAGTGTGTGAGCCCCAAACCTCCCAGCGCCCCCGTTCCTCAGTTGTGCCCTCAGCCAATAAGCTTCTCCTTTAGACAAACATTGTGCAGCCTTTGTCTCAGTCATTGTAATAACAATAATACAGAGTCCTCCAAGCTCCATGTTATTGTGGAGAGTCACAATGAGTACAGTGTTCAGCCAGACGTTTCTTATTGGGAATGGTTCTCTCCAGCCCTAACAAGCAAGCACTCATAAGGAGAGGCTAATGGTAATGTTTTATGACAAGCTTTGGTGTACAGCGAGCGCGCACTAGTAACGCACTGTGGGAGCTCAGGAGAGAGGCCCATCCGTCACTTGTAATCAAAAGGCAAGTAAATTACTTAAACCCTCATTTACATCTTTCCATCTTATACATTGCACGCCGGCAGCGGGGGGTCTATCAATACCGTTTTGCCGAAGTTAGCTTAAAAAGCAAAGAACATTTTAGCGAAAAGCCTTTCTGGGGAGAAAAGGGATCGGGTGCATCTAAAAATGGACAAATTGTTATTTACGCTCCCGCTCATTTCTGTACAAATATAAAAGGGAGGGAGAGAAAAGGGCAAAACCAATCTCTAAAATACAAGAAAAACCATCTACAGCCAAGATTTATGTAATGGATAAAGGCATAATATACACTATAATGATACAATACATGTTAAAGCAGCAGTTCCTAATTTACACGCTGCTGTGCCCGGGTGCTCTGCATGCGTCTCTTCCCCCCCCCCTTGGTGGGTTGGTCGATCTTCAATTTTGTGTGTACATATATCCCCCTTTCTAATCTCTTCACCTCAATTTTCTCCAAACTGCTCCCCCCTCAACCGGCTTGCACCCCACCTCTCCCCCCTTCTGGCAGACAGTAACAGACACACAGAAGATGCAGCCATGTCCAATCCAACCTAAAGATGAAAACATATTTATAATCATATTTGCTGATCTCTTCAGGTTTTTGGTGGAAGACTCGGTGACGTGCGAAGTCCTGTCCCCACACACAGCTGGACAGTTACGGTATTTTACATATACAGGCAGTTTTTTGTAGTTTCTCACTTTTTATCCACATTTTTTTGGACTTTTTCATGCTTTACCATCCCCATGCGGGTCCTGAATGTGAAGTGTCCATAGCATGGCGAGCCATGTGAGGGTACCCACTACACTAATTGGGGGCTATGCGCTGAGGTGTCAACATTGACACCAAAAAATACATAAAAAAAAAAAACATATATACATCTTTTCAGGTGTCGACCTTTTGGCATTTTGACAATGTCAACGCTTCCACCTGTCTATTGTGAATTACTGGTCTCTCCGCGTACACATGAATAATGCCGATAGGACTATTGCCTGCGCACCGGTGTTTACGCACTCACCCTACAATGGAGGCAATATTATAGGATAGACAATATATACACAAGCATATCCAGTGGACACAGAAATGAGGCCAAAGGCCAGAGACCCCCCCCCCCCCAGCCGGCCTCTCCTGCGCACTATGGCACCACTGCTGCAGATGCGTACGCTATACATTACATGAGGCCAGACCCCCCAGCCGGCCTCTCCTGCGCACTACGGCACCACTGCTGCAGATGCGTACACTATACATTACATGGGGCCAGACACCCCCAGCCGGCCTCTACTGCGCACTATGGCACCACTGCTGCAGATGCGTACGTTATACATTACATGAGGCCAGACACCCCCAGCCGGCCTCTCCTGCGCACTATGGCACCACTGCTGCAGATGCGTACGCTATACATTACATGAGGTCAGACCTCCCCAGCCGGCCTCTCCTGCGCACTATGGCACCACTGCTGCAGATGCGTACACTATACATTACATGAGGCCAGAGACCCCCAGCCGGCCTCTCCTGCGCACTATGGCACCACTGCTGCAGATGCGTACGCTATACATTACATGAGGCCAGAGACCCCCAGCCGGCCTCTCCTGCGCACTACGGCACCACTGCTGCAGATGCGTACGCTATACATTACATGAGGCCAGAGACCCCCAGCCGGCCTCTCCTGCGCACTACGGCACCACTGCTGCAGATGCGTACGCTATACATTACATGAGGCCAGACACCCCCAGCCGGCCTCTCCTGCGCACTATGGCACCACTGCTGCAGATGCGTACGCTATACATTACATGACGCCAGAGACCCCCAGCCGGCCTCTACTGCGCACTATGGCACCACTGCTGCAGATGCGTACGCTTTACATTACATGAGGCCATAGACCCCCCAGCCGGCCTCTCCTGCAGATGCGTACGCTATACATTACATGAGGCCAGACACCCCCAGCCGGCCTCTCCTGCGCACTATGGCACCACTGCTGCAGATGCGTACGCTATACATTACATGAGGCCAGACACCCCCAGCAGGCCTCTCCTGCGCACTATGGCACCACTGCTGCAGATGCGTACGCTATACATTACATGAGGCCAGACACCCCCAGCCGGCCTCTCCTGCGCACTATGCACCACTGCTGCAGATGCGTACGCTATACATTACATGAGGCCAGAGACCCCCAGCCGGCCTCTCCTGCGCACTATGGCACCACTGCTGCAGATGCGTACGCTATACATTACATGAGGCCAGACCTCCCCAGCCGGCCTCTCCTGCGCACTATGGCACCACTGCTGCAGATGCGTACGCTATACATTACATGAGGCCAGACACCCCCAGCCGGCCTCTCCTGCGCACTATGGCACCACTGCTGCAGATGCGTACGCTATACATTACATGGGGCCAGACCTCCCCAGCCGGCCTCTCCTGCGCACTATGGCACCACTGCTGCAGACGCGTACGCTATACATTACATGAGGCCAGACACCCCCAGCCGGCCTCTCCTGCGCACTATGGCACCACTGCTGCAGATGCGTACGCTATACATTACATGAGGCCAGACACCCCCAGCCGGCCTCTCCTGCGCACTATGGCACCACTGCTGCAGATGCGTACGCTATACATTACATGAGCCAGAGACCCCCAGCCGGCCTCTCCTGCGCACTATGGCACCACTGCTGCAGATGCGTACGCTATACATTACATGAGGCCAGAGACCCCCAGCCGGCCTCTCCTGCGCACTACGGCACCACTGCTGCAGATGCGTACGCTATACATTACATGAGGCCAGACACCCCCAGCCGGCCTCTCCTGCGCACTATGGCACCAATGCTGCAGATGCGTACGCTATACATTACATGAGGCCAGAGACCCCCAGCCGGCCTCTCCTGCGCACTACGGCACCACTGCTGCAGATGCGTACGCTATACATTACATGAGGTCAGAGACCCCCAGCCGGCCTCCCCTGCGCACTATGGCACCACTGCTGCAGATGCGTACGCTATACATTACATGAGGCCAGACACCCCAGCCGGCCTCTCCTGCGCACTATGGCACCACTGCTGCAGATGCGTACGCTATACATTACATGAGGCCAGACACCCCCAGCCGGCCTCTCCTGCGCACTATGGCACCACTGCTGCAGATGCGTACGCTATACATTACATGAGGCCAGACACCCCCAGCCGGCCTCTCCTGCGCACTATGGCACCACTGCTGCAGATGCGTACGCTATACATTACATGAGGCCAGACACGCCCAGCCGGCCTCTCCTGCGCACTATGGCACCACTGCTGCAGATGCGTACGCTATACATTACATGAGGCCAGACCCCCCAGCCGGCCTCTCCTGCGCACTATGGCACCACTGCTGCAGACGCGTACGCTATACATTACATGAGCCAGAGACCCCCAGCCGGCCTCTCCTGCGCACTATGGCACCACTGCTGCAGATGCGTACGCTATACATTACATGAGGCCAGAGACCCCCAGCCGGCCTCTCCTGCGCACTACGGCACCACTGCTGCAGATGCGTACGCTATACATTACATGAGGCCAGACACCCCCAGCCGGCCTCTCCTGCGCACTATGGCACCACTGCTGCAGATGCGTACGCTATACATTACATGAGGCCAGACACCCCCAGCCGGCCTCTCCTGCGCACTATGGCACCACTGCTGCAGATGCGTACGCTATACATTACATGAGGCCAGACACCCCCAGCCGGCCTCTCCTGCGCACTATGGCACCACTGCTGCAGATGCGTACGCTATACATTACATGAGGCCAGACACCCCCAGCCGGCCTCTCCTGCGCACTATGGCACCACTGCTGCAGATGCGTATGCTATACATTACATGGGGCCAGACACCCCCAGCCGGCCTCTCCTGCGCACTATGGCACCACTGCTGCAGATGCGTACGCTATACATTACATGAGGCCAGACACCCCCAGCCGGCCTCTCCTGCGCACTACGGCACCACTGCTGCAGATGCGTACGCTATACATTACATGAGGCCAGACACCCCCAGCCGGCCTCTCCTGCGCACTACGGCACCACTGCTGCAGATGCGTACGCTATACATTACATGAGGCCAGACACCCCCAGCCGGCCTCTCCTGTGCACTACGGCACCACTGCTGTAGATGCGTACGCTATACATTACATGAGGCCAGACACCCCCAGCCGGCCTCTCCTGTGCACTACGGCACCACTGCTGTAGATGCGTACGATATACATTACATGAGGCCAGACACCCCCAGCCGGCCTCTCCTGCGCACTATGGCACCAATGCTGCAGATGCGTACGCTATACATTACATGAGGCCAGACCTCCCCAGCCGGCCTCTCCTGCGCACTATGGCACCACTGCTGCAGATGCGTACGCTATACATTACATGAGGCCAGACCTCCCCAGCCGGCCTCTATTGCGCACTATGGCACCACTGCTGCAGATGCGTACGCTATACATTACATGAGGCCAGACACCTCCAGCCGGCCTCTCCTGCGCACTATGGCACCACTGCTGCAGATGCGTACGCTATACATTACATGAGGCCAGAGACCCCCAGCCGGCCTCTCCTGCGCACTATGGCACCACTGCTGCAGATGCGTACGCTATACATTACATGAGGCCAGACACCCCCAGCCGGCCTCTCCTGCGCACTATGGCACCATTGCTGCAGATGCGTACGCTATACATTACATGAGGCCAGACACCCCCAGCCGGCCTCTCCTGCGCACTACGGCACCACTGCTGCAGATGCGTACGCTATACATTACATGAGGCCAGACACCCCCAGCCGGCCTCTCCTGCGAACTACGGCACCACTGCTGCAGATGCGTACGCTATACATTACATGAGGCCAGACACCCCCAGCCGGCCTCTCCTGCGCACTATGGCACCACTGCTGCAGATGTGTACGCTATACATTACATGAGGTCAGAGACCCCCAGCCGGCCTCTCCTGCGCACTATGGCACCACTGCTGCAGATGCGTACGCTATACATTACATGAGGCCAGACACCCCCAGCCGGCCTCTCCTGCGCACTATGGCACCACTGCTGCAGATGCGTACGCTATACATTACATGAGGCCAGACACCCCCAGCCGGCCTCTCCTGCGCACTATGGCACCACTGCTGCAGATGCGTACGCTATACATTACATGGGGCCAGACCTCCCCAGCCGGCCTCTCCTGCGCACTATGGCACCACTGCTGCAGACGCGTACGCTATACATTACATGAGCCAGAGACCCCCAGCCGGCCTCTCCTGCGCACTATGGCACCACTGCTGCAGATGCGTACGCTATACATTACATGAGGTCAGAGACCCCCAGCCGGCCTCCCCTGCGCACTACGGCACCACTGCTGCAGATGCGTACGCTATACATTACATGAGGCCAGACACCCCAGCCGGCCTCTCCTGCGCACTATGGCACCACTGCTGCAGATGCGTACGCTATACATTACATGAGGCCAGACACCCCAGCCGGCCTCTCCTGCGCACTATGGCACCACTGCTGCAGATGCGTACGCTATACATTACATGAGGCCAGACACCCCAGCCGGCCTCTCCTGCGCACTATGGCACCACTGCTGCAGATGCGTACGCTATACATTACATGAGGCCAGAGACCCCCAGCCGGCCTCTCCTGCGCACTATGGCACCACTGCTGTAGATGCGTACGATATACATTACATGAGGCCAGACACCCCCAGCCGGCCTCTCCTGCGCACTATGGCACCACTGCTGCAGATGCGTACGCTATACATTACATGAGGCCAGACACCCCCAGCCGGCCTCTCCTGCGCACTATGACACCACTGCTGCAGATGCGTACGCTATACATTACATGAGGTCAGAGACCCCCAGCCGGCCTCTCCTGCGCACTACGGCACCACTGCTGCAGATGCGTACGCTATACATTACATGAGGCCAGACCCCCCAGCCGGCCTCTCCTGCGCACTACGGCACCACTGCTGCAGATGCGTACGCTATACATTACATGAGGCCAGACACCCCCAGCCGGCCTCTCCTGCGCACTATGGCACCACTGCTGCAGATGCGTACGCTATACATTACATGAGGTCAGACACCCCCAGCCGGCCTCTCCTGCGCACTACGGCACCACTGCTGCAGATGCGTACGCTATACATTACATGAGGCCAGACACCCCCAGCCGGCCTCTCCTGCGCACTACGGCACCACTGCTGCAGATGCGTACGCTATACATTACATGAGGTCAGACACCCCCAGCCGGCCTCTCCTGCGCACTACGGCACCACTGCTGCAGATGCGTACGCTATACATTACATGAGGTCAGACACCCCCAGCCGGCCTCTCCTGCGCACTACGGCACCACTGCTGCAGATGCGTACGCTATACATTACATGAGGCCAGACACCCCCAGCCGGCCTCTTCTGCGCACTATGGCACCACTGCTGCAGATGCGTACGCTATACATTACATGAGGCCAGAGACCCCCAGCCGGCCTCTCCTGCGCACTATGACACCACTGCTGCAGATGCGTACGCTATACATTACATGAGGCCAGACCCCCCCAGCCGGCCTCTCCTGCGCACTATGGCACCACTGCTGCAGATGCGTACGCTATACATTACATGAGGCCAGACCCCCCCCCCAGCCAGCCTCTCCTGCGCACTATGGCACCACTGCTGCAGATGCGTACGCTATACATTACATGAGGCCAGACACCCCCAGCCGGCCTCTCCTGCGCACTATGGCACCACTGCTGCAGATGCGTACGCTATACAGGACAGCGCACAGCGGCAGACAGTCCGTGTGGGGACGGGGAGGCAGTTAGGAGCGTGTCTTCAGCGCTCTACCCCTAGTTACTAAATGCAGCATACATAATCCTTAATTGTACGGTGAGATAATTCCTGCTAAACATATGGTGCTCGCAGCTGATGAAACAAAATAAATGAATAAAACTGAGATTTCCACCAATGTGACTCACAGCATTAACCATTCACAGCCCATTCCTTACTGTAGCGAGGCATTCCTCTAGAAACTGACTGAGGCAAGAGGTGGACACATGCCTCGCACCTCAATATTGTCCTCACCTCCTAGGTAACTGGAAGGCCACATTCTTATGAATATGGCTTCTGTTTCCATCATGGATGTCTGTGCCAGGTGTAGGGGGCAGGATACCACACCGCGAGCAGCGCGTAAGGGGCAGGATACCACACTGCGCACAGCGCGTAAGGGGCAGGACACCACACTGCGCACAGCACGTAAGGGGCAGGACACCACACTGCGCGCAGGCTGCAGGGGGCAGGATACCACACTGCGCACAGCGCATAAGGGGCAGGATACCACACTGCGCACAGCGCGTAAGGGGCAGGACACCACACTGTGCACAGCACGTAAGGGGCAGGATACCACACTGCGCGCAGGCTGCAGGGGGCAGGATACCACACTGCGCACAGCACGTAAGGGGCAGGATACCACACCGTGCGCGTAGGGTGCAGACTAGGTGGTGAAGTGTAGATAATATACTGTACACATCCTGTCAGGCACCGGCAGCAGAACACAACCAATACAGCACAAACCACTAAAGGCGACGTTTTAAAACTGAACAAACAGGAAAAGATGGTTTTGCATAAATGGAAAACAAAAGTTCTCAGTCAAATGTGTCAGCCGCCGACATGCCAGCAAATCATTTATCACCGCGCACCAAAGACGGGTACATGAGCAGAACATATATCACAGGTGACCTTGAATTCTCCTAAATTGCTTTCGTTTGTTCATATTAAATGTCTCTTGTGAATGTTACATATGTGAGACTGCAGCGTTTGTACCCCCACACAGCCATTACACTGCGCCCCATATTCCCCATACTGCGCCAACATCAGCTGGAAGAGGGCGGGGCTGGCAGACTAATGGTCACATGTCTGCGCTGACTATGATGGGGATTTTTGACTGGAAGCTGTTCATGGTGTCTCCCTAAGTGAGCAGCAATAATTTTGTAAAATTACATGACTTTTTAGTTACTTTCCTTTTTTTTAACCCTTTAAGGACATTACAAAGGTTTTGCTTTGTGTCATAATTATATATAGGGACTTTATCAGATATTGCGGTGTGTAGGATTGTGCATTCAAAGCCAGGGATCGTGGGCGTGGCCTTCAGGAGGAGGAATATGGCAGTGTGCACTGTGCAATTTGTCAGTAAAAAGACCACTCCAGCTATACAGCGAGAGCTGTGACACAACCAGACGTGACAAACGAGACCATTATTAATGACAGATAGAGGACAGACATGACGCATATAACGTACCAGACAGACAGATCTTATATAAGGCCGTATTATGGGGGTGATATTTTTTAAAGCGGTTAGTCTTATAACAAGCAGAGCGCGTCGCCTTGCCGCCTTAACGTACTAAAACCCACACTTGGACTTGCATTCGCCACAGCCACCGTATCACGGAAACAGCGCCGCACCGGGCACTCTGCGCATTGGCTCAGCCTAAATGGAAAGCACAAACTTCATTCATAAAATCAGAGGTTTGCTACTGGGTATCGGAGGCATAAAAACAAGGCTGAATCCTCCTGATACTAGCGCACCGCACAGCGTACAACAAACATAGATGGGTCTGTACAGTCACCTGGGTACCGGGAGGTCCCCCGTGGCCCCAGCGTGACATCACGCCAGCTCCCCAGTCATCCTGGATACATGTGTATTCTCACTAATAGCCCAATTAATGCCGGAGATGTGTTTGTGAGCGAAGGCGACAACTTGTCTGCACACTCTGATATTGTTGTTGAGAAAAGCCGGATAAAAGTGTTAGTTTGGCAGATTGCAGAGGACCGCTGTTACAGCTAATGCATTCCCACTACAGCACCACAGCCCAGACTGGTCACCAGTCCGCCTCTCCCTCCACAGACATCAGGATCCACCGAGGGCTACGTACATTATCGGCTTCCAGTAAGATTTGGGGCTAGATGAACTATAGTGCCTCATGCCTCACTTATTACATGACTGAGAATTTCATAGTGAATGGATAGGCTGCATTCTCAGGGCCTCATGCCTCGGTTATGAAATGAAAGTGAATGGATAGGTCACATTCTTCTGGTGCCTCACATGTGAAAGGGTTACATAGTGAATGGATAGGCGGCATGCTTGCAGTACCCCCTGCCTCAGTTCTGTTGTGGTTCCTTAGCAATACCATAGGTATCATTTTATAACTGAGGCATGAGGTACGGAGAATACAGCCTATCCATTCACTATTGAATTCTTCATAACCGAGGCATGAGGTACCGTAGGAATGTGGCCTATCCATTCTCTATGGAATCATTTCATAAACGAGGCATGAGGTACCGTAGGCATGTGGCCTATCCATTTACTGAAGATTCATTTAATAACTGAGACACGAGGCACTGTGCGATTGCACCCTAAGTGAATGGACAGGCCCAATTCCTATAGTACCTCATGCCTCAGTTATTAAAGGACTCCATATTGAACATGTAGGCGGCATACCTCACGGTGCCTCATGTGTAAAGGTGGTCGTCACTACCTAGTGAACTGCGTTCTCAGTACCTTGTATAAATCACGGGTTATATGGTATAATCTTGGAAAATTAAATACCTAAAATACTATTAGATATAAATGGACCAATCAGACTGGCTCTCGCAGCAGACCGCTGATTGGATGAATACCGAGGGCACGCTAGGATAACAGGGAGCCACACGGGCGTACTATTACAGCGCACATGCTGGCGGGAACCCTTATAATCACTCCGACAAAATAAACCCACAGGATAAAACTGGGCAGAAGATGTAAAAGAAGAGAGGACCCCCGGGCAGCACGGTAATAACGCATTGTCCGCGGCGTTCAATACCGGCGTAATGTGCACGGGTCAGCGCTGACAGCTCAGCCAAACAAAGGGAGTCTTTCTGCTTCATGTATACAATCCAGTGTTCTCTACCTAATATGTATACATTTGCTGAGCGTTCGGCAGTCATTGTTGCATATGACCCTCACTTGGCATTTAATTCCCAGTCCGCCAGGGCATTCATGCCTCACAGCTCTGATGCACACACTGAAAGCCTCATTTATGTAATGGTACAGAGAGGGAAGCGAGAAGCTCTAGGAGACAATATCCTGGTTCGGGTACCCGGCAGCTGATGTCGCAGAACTGCTGACCCATGTCTACAGCTCTGATTGTGCCAGGGGGTGCCCGCGGATTACCAACTGGAGTTACAGTCATTCGGGGAGGGGGATTCTGATGCAGCAATGTCTCATGGAGGCCAAGGACGGTCACTTCTGATGCTGGGGAATGCAGAGTACGGGGGAACGTGCCAAGGATGACCACTGGCAATGCCATGGTGCCCAGGCCTATCCTGTCCGCTGCTGCCCTGGTTTGGAACATGGACTTTCATCTCTCCAAAAACAATGCTGCATGGGTGCGCACTATGGGGCCGACAGTAACGAGGCTTAACCCAAAACATTGCACAAGGCCAAAAGATTGATGCAGAACAGGTCGACATATGAAAATGTAGACGCGCGGTTCCACTTTTTTGTGTGAATGTCGACACCCGAGCATGTCAACCTCTTCGCTCGGCATGTATCGTGCCAGGGTCACGTTACCGCTCACATGGAGTCCGCTGGGGACGCCATGTGGACTCTAAAATGGTGCCCAAAAAATAAAAAATTGTGACATTCATGTCGGCCTTTCCATGTGTTGACTTATAGCCATGTCGGCCTTTCCATGTGTTGATTATAGCCATGTCGACATTTTACTTGTGTTGACATGCAATCTATGTCAACCTTGTTCATGTCGACCATATGGTACTAACTGCCAGCCCAGAAACGGCCAACCTATAATCTGAATCCCGGCTCTACCATCAAGTGCGGACACTAATCACCGTTGGGAAGGCCAGTGCCAGGCGTGTCTGAGAACGGGAGGAAGACGCCGGCCACCAACCTGTGCGCACACTAAATGGACCCTGGTGGGAAAATACGGGACAACAAACACTGGATCTTCAGACTCTTCTGTGTGTCCGGCGGCCCAAACACCGCACAATCATTATGTGGCGGGAGCAGCGGTTTAGGAAAAAGTACAAAAACGACTGCAACTTTTTGGATACATTTTCTAGTAACGATGCGCACCATTGTTTTCATACAATTGGCTGCTGTAAAATTACTCATTACATGACAGATAATATAACAGGGTGCGTGCAATTTAGAAATGCAGCACAGTAACCTTGGGAACACTGTGGTTTACTCACACGCCGCATTGACTATTATTAAACGTATATTTCTAAAAACGACATTTGCATGAGCCAGCTTGGAGTGCGCTGTACATGGCGCAGGCATCACGGAGACGCCCAGATACCGAAGCTGCTCAAGTACGGTCAAAGCCATTGCAGAAATCCAGAACAAACATTCTGCGACGTTATCGCGCTACACTCACAGGGGAGACCATATTGATGACTGGCGGCATCACCAGAATTAATATGGCCTCTATTACTGGTGAACCCCATTGGTATTTGTCCCATTTTTGTAACCTAGATGGTAAGCGCACCTGCATGGGGGGGCGTTGGTACGGATGGCAGGAGGCTGGCGTTCCCATATAAATATTTGGATCGTCTCATGTACAGACTCGGATAAAATTGCTTTTATAAATCAAAACGATTTTTCTTTTTTTGCCGTGTACAAAGCAAAAAGGTAACAAGACGAGAATGTATTAATGTAAATAAACTGTAAAATGAAAAATATTATAATAAATCTGCGAGGCCGCGTTCAGGAGAAAAGGGCCCTAGAGACGTTTAAATCATGGTGGAAGCCGGGGACTTCAGCTCCATAACCGTCTTCTGCATCTTCCGTTGATTTTAATTATGTCTTTTTTAAAAGCCCCCTGCTGTGTTTTTGAAATACTAAATGGTCTCCACTGTTATATGACTTAACTCATTATTCCAATTCCCCATCATAAAAGGCCATTTTATAATCGCATGCAGGCTCGGCAGAAGCGGCGAACGCACAATGTTCATACAGAGTGTGTCTGATCAAAAGCATTGTGGCGCAGCTGCGGGGGGTAGTACGCTGGTACATCAGCTCTGACACGGACATTGCCATGTAATGCACCACAAGGGCGGGCACACGGCTGCTGCGTACATGTACGAATAGAACCTCTCCAACCCAGCATCGCCTGGAACACGGCGAGCAAAGAAAACATTCTAATAATTCTTGTATTTGCTTGTTTACACATTCTGTTAGGCGCTGTGGAACCCTTGTGGCGCCATATAAATAATGTATTATATACAGTGGCGGATCCAGAGGTAGGGCAGCAGCACAGTGCAACATTTGGTAGTTGTTTCCTAGCATGGATTTTCATCTTATGCCATTGTTTTGATCGCATCGCATGATGCAGATTTTTTAATTGTACAGGCACCCTGATGGGCGATTACTATGTTAAATGCACCCCCACCCCACTATGAATGGCAACCCGAAGCGTGGCGAGCACAGAGAGCCTGCGAGGGGCTGCGGTACGCGTCCTCTGACCTTTCCATACCCCCACATCGGCGTGGAATTGATTTTATATGGTGTGGCGAGCACAGCGAGCCCGAAGTGTGGCGAGCGCAGCAATCCCCCGCGAGGGGACGCGGATTACGTCACATGTATTACGCGTCGCTCACCACACTATATAATATCAACCCCACACCGACGTGGATAGTGGGGGTATGAAAAGGTCGGAGGACGTGTACCGCTGTGCTCGCCACCCTTCGGGTTGGCGTTGATAGTGGGGGTGTCGTTAACAATGGGGGTGCATTTAACATAGTAATCACCCATCAGGGTGCCTGTACAATTAGAATTTGCATAGCATGCCATTGTAAATGGCATGCGATGCAACGTAATATTAAAATTGTACAGTGCGGCTCTTAGGACCCGAAAATCGGGTCCCATCGCATACCTTAATTAGTGGTATGCGATGGCATACAATGGGCGCCGTGCTAGGAAACAAGTACCCAACATTTATATAGGGGAGCAACACCAACTGCAAGTGAGTCAGTTTGGAATGGCGGTTGGTTGTAGTGGGTGTGGCTCCTGTATTTGAATTTTGAACCCCCCACAATACCAGCTGCTTTGTTAACGTTCCAGTTCCCGGCACTTTGACCAAGAACCGTACAACAATGAAAACAGTGACTTACCCACGTACATCCCATGTAACAAACAATGAGGGGCGAGATTTCCTGCCAATTGGCACACAGCTGGTCACATGGATCTGACGTCATCACCCAAAGACAAATAAGTTGCTTATAAACCATAACAACAATAATGATCAAAATAGTGACAACAAAAAATCACATGAAATAATTCTGTTTTTGGTGACTATTTTGATCATTTATTATACATATGAAGGCACGTGTGTTTCCTGTTCATAATCAAAGGTCAACACCGGAGCTGGCACTGTGCCCTCAGTTCATCATCTGCCAACGTTTTATTAATAGGATGCCACACAATAAAAAGCAAACAATGGCGCTATGATAGTAGTGCCAACGTATTACGCAGTGATGTACAATCATTGCCTTATATTCCGGCACATCAGTAACTGCCCCGGGGAGCTTCCAATGTAAGTTCCCCGCCACAGGCGCACAACATCCACCAAGGTCAATTTAGTCAGAAGTCAACAAATAAGGGTTTTATTTTCTGGCCGTGGGAGGAAACCTGAGCACCCACAGAGAACGGCCAACCTCCAACCTCGTCAGAACAGGCCATCAGGCTACAGCGCTGGGCAGCAGTAAGGGAAGCTGAGCACCCACAGAGAACGGCCAACCTCCAACCTCGTCAGAACAGGCTATCAGGCTACAGCGCTGGGCGGCAGTAAGGGAAGCTGAGCACCCACAGAGAACGGCCAACCTCCAACCTCGTCAGAACAGGCTATCAGGCTACAGCGCTGGGCGGCAGTAAGGGGAGCTGAGCACCCACAGAGAACGGCCAACCTCCAACCTCGTCAGAACAGGCTATCAGGCTACAGCGCTGGGCGGCAGTAAGGGAAGCTGAGCACCCACAGAGAACGGCCAACCTCCAACCTCGTCAGAACAGGCTATCAGGCTACAGCGCTGGGCGGCAGTAAGGGAAGCTGAGCACCCACAGAGAACGGCCAACCTCCAACCTCGTCAGAACAGGCTATCAGGCTACAGCGCTGGGCGGCAGTAAGGGAAGCTGAGCACCCACAGAGAACGGCCAACCTCCAACCTCGTCAGAACAGGCTATCAGGCTACAGCGCTGGGCGGCAGTAAGGGAAGCTGAGGTGCCTCAGAGATATTGGCTCTGCATAGAGGGGAAGGGGGTAGTTGGCGCAATCTGATTTTTAGAGGTTTTATTTTTTTCTCTCCAAATACTTACAATAGAAAGCTTTGAATTCCTTTGATTAAAAAAAATACAATAAAAAAAAACAGTGTTAAAATAAACAGCTGCATTACTTACTAAATAGGGGTATATGGTCGTTACTATTACAGTCAACATACATTGGGTCAACCACTGACAGTCGACAGGCCTTAGGACGACGCAGTTTAAAGCCAACATGCCTACGGTCGACAGGGTCAAAGGTCGACACAAGCATTAGGTATACATGTTTTTTTTTTTTGAGCCGACACGTGCTGACAGGCGGTATTTCATGCCCTACCATCCACTAGGTCTTCAAGGAAGAATATAACAGTGTGCCTGAAGCATTGCTCGCTGGGACGCGGTGGACCTATATAGTGTACACGACAGCTATGTCGACATTTGGGTCGTTAAA
This sequence comes from Crinia signifera, assembly GCF_055691185.1. Lineage (NCBI taxonomy): Eukaryota > Metazoa > Chordata > Amphibia > Anura > Myobatrachidae > Crinia > Crinia signifera. The sequence goes on along the minus strand of NC_139224.1, from coordinate 175,138,440 downwards.
AAAAAAAAAAAAACACATATGAAAAACCCATGACGACATTTGACTGTCGACCTTCCCAATGTCAACACAATACTTGTGTCAACCGGTTATGTCGACCTCCAGTGGTTGACATAATGTATGTCGACCTTAATTTAAATCGATCCATTGGACCATACCCACTAAATAGTGATGCATTAATTACAATGTATTAATTAAAAAAATAAGCATTCATGAATTGTGATGCATTCATGAATTAATAAATAGTGCGCTGTGACATATAATCAGTGATGCCATAACTCCGCAGAGGTTAGATCATTCCCGGGGGGCGATGACCTCACCGCACCACCCAGTACATCGGAATCCGCCTCTGACAGACTGTCCTGCAGCAGAGAAACGGGTATAAAAAGAAAAAGTTACAATGAGACAGTCAAAAAATAATAAATAATAATAAAAAAAGTGTTAAATCCCCAGATTGCGCCTTTATTTCTCTGACTGACGGACGTGTTTGGTGTCTGGCCTTTCACAACGCCGCCCGTCCATAAAGCCGCGGCTGACAACTTATATAGCACTTGTAAGTGTCTATTTTTATATTGTCTAAATAGAAGCGAGCCTGACAGAATCGATACAAGTTAAGATGCTCCCGTAATCTGGGTTTAACACTATATCAGCACCTTTAATCAAAAAGATGTGAGGCTGCGGGAAACGTATTGACAGGTACATGCAGAATGAGTTTTCCCTGCCATTTACCCTTGTGTGGGATAATTAAGTATTCTACCCGAGACGTTTCAATAATGATTTATTTATTTGTTTATCTCAGGCAGGAACATGACCCTCCGTATACGCTCCCGCCATGCACTGGTGGAGTTATATCCTGATGGAGACACCTGTAATACTGGAGCCCGATGCCGCCGTAGTCACATCCGCCATTACACGTAACTGATTTATAACATCATTCTGGTTTCCTAAATAACGAGAGATCAGAGATCGCCGAGCGTCGCACAGCGGCCTCGTTAGTAAGCGGACGGCTCATATTCTCATTTGTACCTAATCAAAATCCAGCACGCCGAGACTAAAAATCAATAGTGTTTAGTTAGACATAGGTTTACCCAGAATGCTCTGCACAACGCCGTCAGTGGCCACCAGGGCAGAGTAAGGTGCGCTCAAACATCAGGGCGTAACAAGGTAGTTTGACGCAAGATCGGAACAATGTTGAAACAGTTCATTCAGAACATTAGACACTGCGGGAAAATGTATAAGCAGGTGGGGGAATGGATCATAGGTACGAACGACAATGTGTTGTCAACACCAAAAGGTCGACGTCAACAGAAGGTAGGAGTTTCTCAGGGATTTGGGGGGGGGGGTCACTGTTGAAACCTGAGCATGCTTATCTCCAATTAGTGTACCGCTTTGATCGCTATGCTTCTGGCAACTTTACCATTCCCAATCATTAAGTGGACGGTAAACTATAAAAAAAAAAAATTAAATTGTAAAAAAAATAAAAATTTTAAAAATAAATGAACTCCGACTGTCAATAGGTTTTTCGTATCATTGGGATCCCCTAATGGTGAGTGTGGGTGGCAGGCTGGCAGACTTGTTCTTACAGATAACCCGCGCCAAAGCGTTGATCAACCACAAAGGGTAACGCCAATGAGATCACAGCTGACTCACGGTCTGAAATAGCGCATTGGGGAATCAGGATCTGCAAAAATGGCTGAAGGCTTCCGATGTTCCGGAACCACAGAAGCACCCTTACAGTCTTCACGGTTCCTTGCTGCGCGCACCCTTCGGAGGGAGAGATGCTGCGCCTGCGTTTCCACGCCATTCCAGTGACGCTGTGGGATTCACATTGTCAGGTCGCCTCTGTAATAATAAAACCCTAGCAATAACAAGCCAACCCTGGGGCAATTCATTGAAGAGCTGGTTCATGTTGTGCCCTCATACCAGTGGGAAACCTGCGTCCTAAGCGCAATGGTAGAGAATGTGGCGGCAAGTGTCAGAACATGAGACGCGGACGATGGCGCAAGTGTTTCTTGGTACAAATAACAAGCAACCAATGCATTGTTCTATTTATGCCGATACGTTGTACGCAGTCATTATGGGAACACTTGGTTTTAACCAAACTAATAAATAAAAATACAATAGAACTGGTCTCGGGATGGCGGCCTCGGGGTGGATGTACGATGGGCCTACAAAATGGGGGGGGGTTCAGGTATGAATCGTGCGCAATGTCCGCTTGGTCTGGTCAGATCACCCAGAAGATTATGGGATCAAGATGACATGTCGACAATGGGAGCACCTTGACAAAAGATCGACACATGGAAAGGCGGACATGAGGAGTTTTTCACAACTTCTTTTCAAAACTTCAACCATCCATGTGGCTCCAAATGGGAACAGTAAAGCGCGCCGAGAGCCGTTATAGCGCGCTACACTAACTGGGGTCCATGTATTCAGGTGTCAACACACATAATAACGTGAAAAACTAATGTTGACCTTTTTGAGTAATCAACATTTTCCATGCTGATATTTGCTTGTGTTGACCTTTTATCCATGTCAATCTAGATCCCTGAAGACTATTAGCCTGCATAATGTTATGTTTCCATATTACACACATGTATGGCAGTCTCCGTTACCTAAGTCTATGAGCACACCTGCCAATAGTTAGTAAATTTACTGACACACCAAAATAACTTTGTTTACCAAGTTACTTAATACTATAAAGGTCTCCTGTGAGCGTGGACTAAACATCGCGATACAGGATCCCGGCCCCTGGCCTGCAGCAAGCTGGTATTTATAGTCCCTGGCTGTCCTTGCGCTGGGAATAGTTCTGAGCTGCAATCTCTGATGGGCGCCACATACAGGGCGTCAGTAAGCCGCACAAGTATTTTCTTACTGTCGGCCTGGATGACCGTCCTGTTTGCCTAATTCAGCATTTTGACTCATTTACGGGACAGATTTCCCCCTGAGGGGTTATGAGGGATTTGTGAAAAAACACGTACTTTGAATTCTGCATAATTAACACTTTTCACACCCTTTTAAGCCTAATGTCTCTCGGTGATTCGGTCAATGGACTCTTTAGAATACAGACAAAAGTGCACAGACCTCTATTGTGTGACATTGTAGCAGATGAACACGCCAGAACCTTCCCAGTGATCAGAGAGATAAATCTCTACGCCGGAGAGGGGAGGGGGGGGTACTTGTGCAACTAGTGAATATTAGTGACCGGGGGAAGGTGTAAACATGTGCACACCTAACGCTGCAGCTACCCCCTAGTACCCCGGAAATGGCGGCTTTTAAGAACTTGGATTTTTTAAATAAACGTAAATGAAACCGCTTTTCTCGTGTCATACGCGGCGATATCGCACTTCTGAAAAATCTACAGCTGCTACCGACATATATCCGGTTACTCTGCAACAACGAGCGACTCTAATCATTATGCGCGGTATTCCTCCCAACCTCCCAATTCAAGCATCTCAGCTACTTAGGTTAATGATATTTTATCCGAGGGGGCTTCAGAACAATCTATTTTTAGTGCAGAAAACCATTAGACAAAGGAGAAGAAGAAAAATACTGCATTCTTGTCGTATCCGGTGGTTACAGCAGTGGTACGCATCCAAAATAAATCCCATTATGGCAAAAGCTCTGACAACACCAGAGATATAGGCAACAGACAGCACCCCCAAAGCTTCCATCACGGCGCCAAATCTCTCCGGCAATACAGTTAGATTGGCCCGTTACAGCTTGTAACACTTGTTTCAAATACTGGCTGATACATTATTAAAGACGGGGTTCTTTCATTAAATGTTCGGCTTTCATTTCTTACTTACTATCAAATATATTAAAACAATACATTTAATCAACGAAATGTGCAGCGGTTGGAGAACTTAGAAGGCAGTCCAATGCGGCTCCCGAGGTGTCAGGTGGTATCGGCCCATAGGTACAAAGTTAATATGGATATAGTCGACACACGACATGGTCGACATGAAAAAGCAGTCAGTTTTTTTGTGTCGACACTGACACCCCATAAAATATGTGCAGAGGTAGCGGAGTGAATCACCTTGCCTGAAACATGGTACATGGACACGCTACACTAATTTGGGGTGAAAACTACAAATTGACACCCCCAAAAATAAATCCATAAAAATGCGACATGGGTCTACCATTCCATGTCGACTATACATAACCATTATGCACTACGCAATGATTAATCTAATTTAATCTATTACTGTATGATTTATATAAACAGTCAATAGGTTTCTCTTTCCATATTGTGACATGCCTGGTGCAATCTCACCCATCCATACACTGACAATCTACGAGTGTAGGTTATCCCTGAGACTTCGGATGCACCAGCGTTCGTGAACACAAGCACTATTAAACAAATGACGCAACACAAACTAAACTCACAGCGTTGTAACCTAAACAAGTTGTCGCACACGTGGGTGGCATCGGAAAAACAAACACGCAGGAACCAGAACTTTTTGCCAAACTAAACAGTGACGGAAGAGCTCGCAAAGTGCACAATGACACCACTCATTTCCATCTCTCCTTCCGGACGCGGCCTGGACGAGGCGCGAGGCACAAACGTCAGGGAACGCACCTGTAACATTCCAGAACCAAAGTAACACAACATGAACGCAAGACTTATTGCGGCGTTACCGCGGATCCACGACTCGCATCTAGACACCATTCTCACCGCGGAAAGTTTTGCACTCTTGTGGAAAATGAACGCAGCAAATAATAACGATAGAAGGTCTGAAATAAATTAACAAACTTAACGTCTAAAGTCTGTAATGGTAGAGAGCGAGGAAGGGAGATTGTGGTCAATCCAGGATCAGTTCTCAGAGTTGGTCACCATAACAGTTATCGGGCTATACGGAGCAGCTGGAAGGCGGGGGGGGGGGGGGGGTGTTGGGGCACAGGACTTTGTGCGAGAATGTCCATGATTTTAAAGCGGCAATCGTTTAGCAAAACCACTGTCTGTTTATTTTACCATGAAGAAAGTCCTCTTACGGGCACAGAGGATCGGTGTGTGTGTCTACAGGCCCCATCTAACGAACATTCCCGTTGTCTGACATTCCAACTCACCTAATCACCAGAACAAAACTACTTTATGTAAAATGATCTTCCTGTTGCCTTAGTTACAAATCCCTGCAGTCTGGTGTAATCGAAATCTACTCACGTGAGTTCGGAATAATTAGGACCCCAAATTAGACTGAACATAAAAGTTAATTCAAAGCGTTAACGACTGTCAGGTAAATGCCTCCAAAAGTTTTACTGCTGTTGAACATTTAAATAGGCGGCGATGAGCTGTGGCCACAGCTTTAGTCATAGCAACAGATTGGGGCAGGCTTTGGTTACAGATAAGAGGATAGTTCCTAAATAAGACCTGATGGGGAGAGTCTACACAGCTGAGGAGGAAGAGAATACCCAATAAATTACAAGGACATGACCATTAAATGTTGCCCACACAGGGATGCATCCTGCAAATTCCCTAGGAACCAGTTAGCAGGGTCTATCAAAGAAATCACCTAACTGACACGCTATGCTTTGACTTTTGACCTTTTTGACTAACATTTGTCAATCTTCAGGCAACAGTCTGAGAGCTCTGGGGTTTTCTGCCGTCTTTGAAGTAGGGATAAGGAAATACTCCAATACTCTGCAGTGGAGCTGAATCCGGGTAAGATTAAACGATTATATATTCACTTTTCATATACGTAAAGCTCAATGTTTGCAGTTAATGTATATACAAGGTTGTTAACAGAACAAATATGGAATTGCATCCCATCCTCCTGAGCTCTGCAGACTGTAGAACCATCAGTTTACAGCAAGCATTAATGGGCGCCTTATATTATATGGTCAATAACACACCAGCCGAATGGAAACTAATGCAAATAGGCATCGGAGGTTATTGACCGCGGAACACATCAGCAGGCAAAACGCAATTAATATTTAACACTCAATTACTGGAGGGAAAAAAAGTTACATTTAATATATTTCTTTTTATTTCTTTTTTTTTTTGGTTAAAAAAAAAAAACTAATTAGTGAGCTGAAAGGTACGTTCCTAAGACCAGCAAGAGGATTAAGGAACTGAAACTATAAAGTGACATTTTAATCCTTGTCAACTACAACAATCAACCCATTAGAGATTTTCCTGGGGATTTCTCGCTAAGACCTGGAAATAAACACTCAGAGCAGCGGGTGGGGGGGTTGCCGGATATTTTGTTATGGGCTGTGCAGAACCCGAAGGAGCGTTCGACCCACAGCACAACATGGCATGTAGATTACCGTCAGGAGAGAACACAAGAACAACAAGAGCAGGGGAAGGCACAGCTGGGAGCGACAAAAGGTGGCGTGAAATCAAAGATAAACAGGAGAACAGGAATACAGACAGCTCTGCAAACTGCAGCAGAACAAACACAATATAACATCAGCTGATCAAGGGAAGGTTTACAGGCTAAACATTGGTCCAACCGCTGCTCCAAAACCAGCGTCTGTCTGCCACAAGGCAGCTGCACTTTGCTTGTCCGCGTCACCCTGCAGGGTTTACACAGTACAGTGCCCACTTCTTTCTGCGCATTTCATCAACGTCTACGTAGTATCCAGATACTGCGCAGGCACCTGATACAATACACAAGTATTTTAAATATGGCGGCATTCCACAACAGCAGGTACACAGGCCTGACTGATCATACAGCCCGATGTCTGGTACACAGGAGGCCTGACTGATCATACAGCCCGATGTCTGGTACACAGGAGGCCTGACTGATCACACAGCCCGATGCCGGGTACACAGGAGGCCTGACTGATCATACAGCCCGATGCCGGGTACACAGGAGGCCTGACTGATCATACAGCCCGATGTCTGGTACACAGGAGGCCTTACTGAACATACAGCCCGATGCCAGGTACACAGGAGGCCTGACTGATCATACAGCTCCGTGCCGGGTACACAGGAGGCCTTACTGATCATACAGCCCGACGCCGGGTACATAGGAGGCCTGACTGATCATACAGCCCGACGCCGGGTACATAGGAGGCCTTACTGATCATACAGCCCGACGCCGGGTACACAGGAGGCCTGACTGATCATACAGCCCGATGCCAGGTACACAGGAGGCCTGACTGATCATACAGCCCCATGCCGGGTACACAGGAGGCCTGACTGATCATACAGCCCGACGCCGGGTACACAGGAGGCCTGACTGATCATACAGCCCGACGCCGGGTACACAGGAGGCCTTACTGATCATACAGCCCCATGCCGGGTACACAGGAGGCCTGACTGATCATACAGCCCGACGCCGGGTACACAGGAGGCCTGACTGATCATACAGCCCGATGCCGGGTACACAGGAGGCCTGACTGATCATACAGCCCGATGCCGGGTACACAGGAGGCCTTACTGATCATACAGCCCGATGCTGGGTACACAGGAGGCCTGACTGATCATACAGCCCGACGCCGGGTACACAGGAGGCCTTACTGATCATACAGCCCGATGCCGGGTACACAGGAGGTCTGACTGATCATACAGCCCGATGCTGGGTACACAGGAGGCCTGACTGATCATACAGCCCGATACCGGGTACAAAGGAGGCCTGACTGATCATACAGCCCGATGCCGGGTACACAGGAGGCCTGACTGATCATACAGCCCGACGCCGGGTACACAGGAGGCCTGACTGATCATACAGCCCGATGCCGGGTACATAGGAGGCCTGACTGATCATACAGCCCGATGCCGGGTACACAGGAGGCCTTACTGATCATACAGCCCGACGCCGGGTACATAGGAGGCCTTACTGATCATACAGCCCGATGCCGGGTACACAGGAGGCCTTACTGATCATACAGCCCGATGCCGGGTACACTGGAGGCCTTACTGATCATACAGCCCGATGCCGGGTACACAGGAGACCTGACTGATCATACAGCCCGATGCCGGGTACACAGGAGGCCTTACTGATCATACAGCCCGATGCCGGGTACACAGGAGGCTTTACTGATCATACAGCCCGATGCCGGCTACACAGGAGGCCTGACTGATCATACAGCCCGATGCCGGGTACACAGGAGGCCTGATTGATCATACAGCTCCATGCCGGGTACACAGGAGGCCTGACTGATCATACAGCTCCATGCCGGGTACATAGGAGGCCTGACTGATCATACAGCCCGACGCCGGGTACACAGGAGGCCTGACTGATCATACAGCCCGATACCGGGTACACAGGAGGCCTATGTTGGAGGTCAGTGGCAGTAAATGAATGTTTCATTACATTTCACAATTCCACCAAGTAAAAAAACTACACACATTAAAAATAACAATCCCACTTCTGGGCCCGACGTGCGGCATAGGGTGTATTCTACAAGAACAGCCCAGAGGTACCGCGCCATCTGTGACCTCCTACACCCACCCCTGGGCAGCGAGAGGGATAAGAGAACTACAAGAAAATGGCCGAGCGTATTCTTATCTGGCCAAAGAGTTAATTCTCCGGCTGAGCCTCCCTGCGTCCCGCAGACATGCCGGGAACACACAGACTTGTACAGCTGCAATCTCATCGCTTTAAAGTCACAGAGGAAAGTTCAAGAGACAAAAGACAAAAAATGGATCTAGCAGACAAAGCATTTCATGTCATATCGCCTTAAGGTAGCTTTACCCTTGCATGTACCAACACGAATCGTTCTCATTCCCACTGACACTTCCACTCCTCAGTCTCAGTAAATAAATGCAATAATTCACAGGAATGGATTCTTTTTTTAATGGATTCTGCATTTTTAATCCCTTGCAGTATATGAAAGGGACATCTCAGGAGCCAGAAACAAGCAGGGGCAGTAGTTTTATCTGCGTATTACAGGAGCAGGATCTGCAGAGTTGGGGACGGGTCACCTAAATACTAAATATGCATGATGAGGGGGGGGGGGGGGCTGTGCACAAACTGCCATTGTGATTTTCACAACCACCCAGATGACACTACCTGCTGGGCATACTGGCATAGCACCACCCCCATCTGATGGGCGTACAGGCACCCGTGCCCCCTCCCTCTGCCTGCTGGGCATACAGGCATCAGCCACTCCAATAACATCATGGATGGTGCTGGAATATATACATTTCTATTAATGTCAGACACAAGACAACAATCCAGGCGCTATAACCATAATGAAATGACAGCAGTTATACACTATAAGCGATGACATGATAATATGCCCCAATTTATAACCTAGAACCCTGTAATCTAATTCACATCACCAAGTCAATAAATCAAATCCCTTCCAAGCCGATGATGCCCCTGGAACAAGAAGCCTGCTTTATGACCTGTTACCGTGCCTGCATTAAGGGTGGAAATTGCATTTTAGGTTTACCCCAGTGGGCGAGAAACCTCATATTCAGACCAGGGTGCCTCACAGCGGAAAGCTAAACAAACAGAACAGGCGCACGGAACAGAAAGGGCCCGCACTCAATCTTCCAGCTGCGACACATGACTTGTATACGCAGACGCCCTGTATATTTGTCTAAGTCACTGAATGCGCTTTTGTCAGGGAATAAAATAAAATAAAATATTTAAAACAAAAAAAAGGGGGGGGGGAATTGTTAAATTCCCAGAATAGGCGTTTGATGGGGACAGATGTTTTTGGGGACTAAGTATTTACTATTCAATAAAAAAAGTAGGGGGGGAGGAGGGGGAGGGGGTGGATATCCAAAAATGGAAAGTTTGAGTAAAATTAAGAGTGAGCCATAAAATGCTCTTGGAGTTTTGGCAACAATATAGACTCTGTATTCTGTGGATGTAGAGAAAAGTGGCGAAATCACGAGCAGCGCGGCTGATGTATAGAAGACGCGGGCCAATAAAACTAAATTCCCCCTTTAACAGGCTTCA